>NC_050074.1:1392415-1415739 GCF_009764565.3 Dermochelys coriacea | reverse complement strand
CCCACACCATTCCATCCTGGGCCCCAGCTCCACCTCCCTGGTCCAGACCCCTGCCATTCCAGTCCTGGGCCCCATCTCCACCTCGACCTCACCCCGATCCAGACCTACCGCCATTCCAGTCCTGGGCCCCCACCTCCACCTCGCCCCGATCCAGACCCCCCGCCATTCCAGTCCTGGGCCTCCACACACAGCTCTGCCTCAGGCCCGCCAGTCCCCATTGCCATGCCTGCACAGCTCTGCCCATACACCGTAATCCAGACCTGTCAGCTCAACACAGCCTGGCGGGCTCAGCAGCATTTGAGCCACGCTGAGGACCCAGCAACAAGTGGATAGGAGTGGTGACCCTGGGCTCTACATGCATCAGCGTGGCACTGGCTGCTCCGCTGCTACCAAGCCCCGACAGTACCAGCCTAAGAGAAACAGAAGCTGTAGCTTTCCTGCCCCAAGGAACACGAGACTCCCCCAGTCAAATACTAGCCCGTGCAGCCCCCAGGGGGTGTACTGGCACTGAGACAGTGCCGTACCTGTCCTGGCCAGCTGGTCCCTGGCACCATCTTCCTTGTTTCTCCCAGGCCCCTGGCTCCTCCCCAAGGATGGGGTCACGTCCTTCTTCAGGGTTCAGCCTGGCCAGCTGGTGACTCCTGCTGTGGGCAGTGCTAACCCTCAGTCAACTGCATTGGTCACAGAGGACAGTGTGCCTGTTGCCTGCAGCCTCCCTGCCTGCCTAGGCTCTCCAGGGGCTGTCCTTTGTTTTGCTCTCCTGAAGAGCCACCTCTGGAAGGTCACTCGGGCTCTGCCCTGTCTCCCTGGATGGTCAATGTCAGGCTAGTGTGCTGCGAGGGCACAGAGCAGTGCATGGGCCACCTCCCCCTGAGGTGCAGTGCCCTCGTTCTGTGCTCCTCACCTCCCCTCAACTCACCCCACTTCACAGCCAGAGCAGCAGCTCACCAGAGCGGACTGGCCCAAGGGCCACGGAGCCATCAGTGCACAACAGCTGGACTGTCAAAGGGGCCTGGCACAGCTTCTCCAAACTGCAATCCAGAGCTATGAAATATGCATGGGGCGCTTGGAGAGCCTGTAACCGCAGCCAGCCCAGGATGCAGGGCACTGAACTACTGAGCCCAAGCCCGAGAGGAGGCAACAGCACAAAGCATCTCCTTCAGCAAGTCCCAGCGCAAGCATGTTGGCCCCAAACCTCCAGGGCACAGGGCAAAGTGCAGGCACCACCCACGGGAGGAGCCTGGGGATGGGGAATAAAACTGCTCATTGCATTGGCGCTCGGGTCTGCTGGGCCCTGGGCCCTGTTAGCGGTTCCCCAGCAGCTGCCCATCTCAGCTTGGGGCTAGGATGTCTCCTTCATCCAGGTGGTGCTGTCAGGCGCTGACACACAGCAGTGGGACCCCTCCAAGGGCTCTGCAGTCAGGACATGCTGCGGACGCAGCCAAGCCAGGCAGCCCCTGAACATCCACGGTCAGCCACATCCTGGAGCTGAGCAGCTGGCCAGCACACAACATGCCGAGTCTATGCAGGCAGGGGAAGAGTGCAGTGGTGGGTACAGCAGGTCACTGGGTGTCACAAAGCCTGGGTTCTGTTCTCTGCTCCGTGGGTCACTGCTCATCACTCCCACACCATGACTCAGTTTCCCATGTGGGACACAGGGATCAATCTGACTTGCTCCAGCTCCCAAGTGGTATGGGGCTTCATCAGCATGTCAAGGGCTTGGAGACCCCTGGGCTCTGGGGCTCCAGAACAGCCAAGTGTTATTAGGATCACTGGGGGGGGGTCTGGGCAAGGCCCCGCTGGGTTCCCAGGTTGCTCTGCCCAGAGGGAACTGCCAGCGTTTGAGATGCATCCTCGGCTGACATGCCAGCTCCCTGGGGACTAGGACCAGGATGAAGCGGCAGGATGGGGTGCCAGCTGGAGAGAGGGTTTAGAGGCCTGGTCTCCCTCTCCCAGCTGGGGACAATGGAAGCAGAGGGCTGTGGAGGCTCTGCGGTTTCTGTAGCAAGCAGGCAGCCCCTCCCCCCAAATAAGGCAGCTGAGGCCTTGCCACGTGCTCCCCTTTATTCCAAAGCCTGGAGGAAGGGAGCTGCTGGGGACTCGCTCGGGCCATGCACCAGACAATCTCTAGGCCCTGCCCGCAGAGCACACAGCCATAGCCCTGCTCCTCGCTTCCCCAGCAATCCAGCTCAGCCACATCTGCCACGTGGCAGAACCTGCTGCCCAGGAAGACGAGGCTGTCCTTGCACAGATGCCAAAGCGTCAGGCGCTGGTCCACGGAGGCGGAGACCAGCAGGTCTGGCCGCAAGACCCTGAGTCCTGTCACATGGGCCGCATGGGCACACGGCCTTGAGAATGCCTCCAGCAGCAGAATGCGAGCCCCGGCACTGGCTCCAAGGGGCACTATGTCCCAAGGAAGGGAGGGGGGGTAGCTCACTCAGGGCTGTATCCACAGCAATGAGACAGATGTGGATGGAGCCATCATCACTGCCACTGGCCACAAGATATCGTCCTGCCGCTGTCTGCCGAACGTGGAGGCTGTTCACGCCACAGCTGTGAGCCTGGACAGCCAGGGACGGGGCCCCCAGAGCTGAGAAAAGAAGAGCTCAGTGACAACCAAGGGCACGCAGCAACAGACACCTCCACTGCAAAGGAAAGTGGCTGCTGCCATGACTGCCTGGAAGTGTCCCTGGGAGGCAGTCCCAGGCACTAGCTGCAGTGAGCCCCAGGGGACACTTCAGGCAATCAGTGCAGTCAGGAAAGCTGGGGAAACACCTACCGAGGGGCTGCAGCTCTCCACTCGCCAACTCCAGGGCGGCTGCAGCATGCTCAGTGGTGGCAGTTATATCCCAGAATGCAATACTCCCATCAGTGGCAGCGCTGCACAGGAAGTGTCTCCTGAGAAACCAAATACATTGGGGGAGGTTCCTGGCTGAACTAAGTCTAGATTCCTGGGCCCCGAGGTTCAGCGCACAAACCAGCTGCCCTGGGTGGCACCCAATGGGGAGTCTGCAGCGGTTCCAGTCCCTGCAGTGAGCAAACCCTTGGATCTAGGCTGCTCCCATCTCCAGCGTTTAATCCGACCACAGAGCCATAGCACCCTGAGCAGTCACAGTGAGGCTGCAGCTGTCCTAGCAGCCCTGGATTGCTGGTGAGGTTTGCCAGGCCAGAGCAATCTGCACACAAAGCATCCCTAGATCCCTGCAGGACAGAGTATATGGGACCACGTTGGCTCCTACCCGTGCAAGCTCCGCTAGGATTAATTCCCCAGTTCAGATGGGAGGTTTGGAGGCCAAGACCCGGGGCAAAGCTATCCTGCGGATGAGGGGTGCTGGCCAGTGGGGCATGAGCCTTCCTATACCCCTCCTCTTCATCTGCTCTCCTCCAATCACAGCTGAAAGCGCCTCTCCCCATCTAACTGCAGGGATGTTTGATGCAGCACAGTGCAAACAGTGCTCACCTCCTGTCTCCCGCTACCCTGTGCGTAAATGTCTCCACTTTCAGGACGCAGCGCTGGTGGTGAAAAGACTCGGCCACAAGCAGCAGCTTCTGGGCAGGCTCCAGCATCAGGAAGATCCTGCAGTAGCAGCAAGGGGAAGGCAGTCAGGGCAAGGGAGCGGGGATGCACAGATTTCACTGCTGCTCTGCCCAGGTGCCCATTCTCCTGCCCCTGTGGCTAGATTCAGGGTATGTTCTCCCAACTCAGAGAGGAGGGGAGCAGTTGGGGAAGGAGGAGCGCTTTCTAGCCCCTGCCTCACAGACTCCACACAGGAGGAGTTGGGAAGACCAGGGGAGCAGCTGCTTTTGCATCTCTTCCTCCTGGCCTTTGCTCCCTCTCTGGATCACAGTGTGTCTCCTTTCCCTGGCAAGCTGGAACAGCCCATTGGGGGAAAGCAGGTCTCTGGGATCAGAGCTGAGGCTCTTCCTTACCGGACAGATCCATCACTGCAAGCGGCAGCCAGGAATAGGCAGGACTCATCGATACCAGCCACAACTGCAATGGACATATACCTGGAGCAAACACAGCAACCAGTCAGCCCATTGGCTAGTCTCCACAGGACAGGCAGATGGCCCGTCCTGTGCCTGGGCCCCACAGGGCAGCCCCACAGCACGACTGCAACCACCAGCACAACACGCTGCACAGCTCTGGCCCCAGAGGAGACAACTGTAGGGACTGAGTCCACCCTAGGCCCTGCCTCCACACCGGGCGCAGCAGAGCCCTGTCCTGATCTGCAGACTGGGAGGTAGATCCCACCAGCCTGGCAATCTCCAGGTCGACCGGAGGCATGAGGGACCCGGGGTGAGCTCTCTAGGACAGGAGGGTAAAGTCCCTTTTCAGCTGGGCCCTCAGCTATGTGACTGGGGTGGGGGAGAGGGGAGTAGGGCTCAGCCATCCTGAAGTCTCAGCATCAGCAGAGCTCTGGCCTGGACTGAAGGGCTGAAGACTGCAGGGGTCTCAGGCTCTCTCTCCAGGGCCTGGCAGGAACTAGCTCCCCATGTGCCCCAGCCCACATCTCTGTTTCCTTGGGGAAGGCCGGGGTGTTACCTGGTTTCCGGGTCCATCTTGATGACTCGGTGCTTGTTCCTCATGTGATCCCAGTGCTCGTCCAGCTGATGGGAGGCCACATGGATGACCTGGCAGGCCACGCCACTCCTGGCATCGTGGTCGCAGCTGAGCAGGAGCCTGTAGCACTCTATCTCGGCCCTGCCCCCTGCAGAGAACAGGAGAGCAGACCAGTCGGCTGTCTCCTCCTGCCAACTGCCCCTGGCCACGGCCAGAGCTCTCACGCTTGAGATGTGGTCGCTGATGGCTGCGAGTGGAGCCAATGAATGGGATGATGCGCTGACGGCAATCACATTGGCAGTCATGTCCTCACTGCTGGTCACAAGGATATCCACTGGGCAGCACCCGCGGGTCCTTATTGTGCCCACATGCCGCACGCATGTCAACTCCCGCCCATGCAGAGGCTCCCTCAGCAGGTGCTGCCTGCTGGGCCTGCCCCTGCTCTGATAGACCAAGACGTTCCCAGACTTGATGTAAGCAAAGACTTCGGAAGGAAGCCAGCGGCCGTAACTCCACGAGCGGTGACCCCCACCACATGGCACACAGTGCAGCTTCTCGTTGGTCCGGCTGCTCCACAGCACAAAGTGGCTTGCGTGGAAGCCCAGCACCAGCAGGTTCCCATCAGGGGCGAAGTGCAGCTGTTCGATCCACTCCAGCCCTTTGCATGGCTTCAGCTTCCTGAGCACCTGCAGCTGCCGGCCCTGCACTCGCAGCTGGCGGTAGCAGCCGTCCCTGCCCGTGATAAACAAAGCCATCATGGCAGGTCACTGAAGTCACACCCAGCTTCCCATGAAGCCCAAAGAGCAGGGAAATGGGACCCTGAACGGGGCGGTTTCCTTCCCCTGGGAAGAAATCAAACCTGGCTTGTCACCGGAGTCTTTACAGACCAAACCATGATGCACACGGTCATCAGCAGCATCCCTTGTCCAAGCACAGAAGAGATGCTAAAGGCAGATCCCAGAGCTGTGCTGCAGGGAAACAGCAGCAGGGAGCCCCTGCGGTCACCACAGACCAGAAGCCCCTCCTCGGGCAAGAAGGCAATGCTTGTATGCCACCTGTGCCTGCAGACTGGCAAGAGATAGCAACATTTCTCCACTAGAAGCCACTCGTCTGGAGGAGCAGCATGAGACCTCCAGCCAGAGCAGAACACCCCCTGGGCCAGAGGCAAAGAGCACATGCCTGCTGGGATCCCCACGTGGGCATGCGGCCCAGCTCAGGCTGTGGACCTTCCCCTCATACAGCCTCTTCTCCTCACTTTCCATGGGGTAGCAGAGAGGGAAGACTTTGACATGCCCCGTCAGATTGCCCATGGCACACAGCACGATGCCGTTGGCTAGTTGCACAATTTCCAGGAGACAGTAGGACTGATAGTTTGCATCCTCCATGACCAAAGCCCAGCATTTAGAGGCAAAGTCGTAGCTGTAGATGGCGCCCGCATCAGTCATCACGAGGAGCCGGCTTGCGTCCACCAGCTTTACAGCCTTGGGGGATCCATTCCTATGGGGCGGGCTGAAGTTTAGCTGCACAAGGCCATTCCCACTGGGTTCAGGTCCTCTAATGTGCCAGAGTCTAACCCCAGTGTCAGCCCCACCTGTGGCCACCCAGCCTCGTGCCTCATGGACAGCCACTGCCCTGACACTGTGGCCTTTGTGTCCTCTGAAGCTCTGAACAACCTCTCCATTGTAGTTCCCACAATGCAGGCAGCGTCCTCCCCAATGCTGATGAGATAGTCGCTCAGCAGCCTGACAGACCACACCCTTGACTGGTGGCCATAACACACCAGGAGGCAGCGCACTGGATCACGAGGTGCTTGCAGGTCTCCAACATCCCACACCCTAATGCTCCGGTCATCCGAGGCTGAGGCCAATATGCCTTTGCTCTTTAAGTAGCAGATGCTAAAGATGACTCCGTCGTGTCCACTGACCCTCCTCTGGGGTTTTATCCTTGCTTCTTCATCGCTCCTGTCAGCCACGCGCCAGACCACAAGCTGGTTAAAGACTGTGCCAGCCACTACCACCAGCTCATCCCAGCTGTCTCCAACCAGATAAGCAGAGTAGAGGATGCACTTCTCCTCGCAGTGCACCTCCCGCAGGGTCCTGTGACTGGCATAGTCATAGAGTGCCACAGAGTTATGGCCAAGGGCCAACGCAATGTAAGTGAGGGTCCCTGTGCTGCCCACCAGCCACTGCAGATCCCATATCCAGTCGTGCAGCTCACAGAGCTGGCAGAGTTGAGTTAGACTCACTTCCTTCCCTCGTGCACACAGCTCCAGGACAATGAGACCTTTGCCCCCAAAGACAGCCAGAGTCTGCTCAGCTTCTGAGGAGGGACTCCTCCGCTCCTTGATCCCATGGATGCGATGGTTCTGAAGCACCCTCTGCCAATGGCTCCCCGCTGCTCCGCCGTCAGCATCCAAGCTGTACACAACCACGTTGGGTCCTTCACCTAACAGGCAGCAAGTGATCAGAGTTATCCCCCTTCCCAGCAGTGCCCTCCCCGGGCTGGCGCAGCACCCGCCACCGCACGGGCGCCCGTCCCTCCACAGCAGCAGTTGATGCTGCAGCGAAGGGTACACCGGAACGACCCTTGTTTGCCAGAGGCCTTTCTGTCTGTCTGCACTCAGGCGACAGAGGGGTCCCGCAGGCAGCAGGAGATGCCTGGCGTGGCAGAGAGGATGCAGGGCTGAACGATCCCAGGAAGGGCCAGTGGATGAGCTGCACCCAGCGCGGGTGAGCGCCAGACACGGGCTGACCAGCCCAACCGTAGCCCCGGGCCGACAGGCACCATGTGTGGCTCTGTGGTCGCCCCATTGGGATACGCAAGCCTGTCTCGCCCGTCCTGCCCCCGCAGAGCACCCGAGCCCTCCCCCTCGGGGTACACAGCCTCCGTCTCCGAGCTCATCCCCAGGGTACCCGGCCCCCTCCCCTGGCGAGCTCACTCTGCCCCCTCCCGGGATACCCGGGCCCCCTCTCCCAGCTCACCCCCCCGGGCTCACTCACACCCCCCCGGGGTACCCGGTGCTCCTCCCCCGGGTTCGCTCACTCCGCCCCCTCTCCCAGCTCACCCCTCCCACCGGGGTAACCGGCCCCCCTCTCCCAGCTCACTCAGCCCCCCCCCGGGGTACCCGGTGCCCCTCCCCCGAGTTCGCTCACTCCGTCCCCTTCCCAGCTCACCCCCCCCCGGGGTACCCGCTGCCCCTCCCCAGCTCACTCACTCCACCCCCTTCCCGGGATACCTGGCCCCCTCTCCCAGCTCACCCCCCCGGGGTACCCGGCCCCCCCGCGCCGGCCCCACCTGCCACGAGCCAGGCTCCCCCCACGAACCGCAGGGCCGTGACAGGGCCCGCAGCAGCCGCGAGTCCATGGCCGGGGTTGCCCGGGGAGCCGCCCTGGCCCGCGCGGCCCCTGGCGCGACCCCAGCCCGGCCGGACACGGGGACCGGAAGCGGGAGATCAGGTCACCTCAACGCCTCGGCCCGCCCACATGCCCACCCACCAATCGAGAGGCTCCTTACTGCCCCGCGAGGCGCCCCGCGTCCAAGGCTGCGCCCAGCGTTGGCCGGCGGTCGCGAGCGCTGGCGCGTGGCCCTAGTCTCGGCCTTCGTGGCGCCAAATCCGTGCACTGGGCGCGCTGCTCACGCGGCCGGCCACCTGCCCCCCCCCCGGACTGCCCAGGCTCCCGCTTCTCTCGTGCCGCCAGCCCCTGGGGTCAGCTCGGGGCACGGGGCTAGCTGCGGCTCCGGGCCGGGCAGCGCCGAGCACCCCGGGGCCGGGCACTCCTGGGGTAACAGGATTGATAGGTACATGTCATAGCTGCCTGGGGCATTTCTAGTGGCCAGCGCTCTGTGAGCAGCCCAGTCCTGCCCCTGCATTTACCCAGTCAGGTATCAGAGTAGCAGTGTTAGTCTGTATTCGCAAAAAGAAAAGGAGTACTTGTGGCACCTTAGAGACTAACAAATTTATTAGAGCATAAGCTTTCGTGAGCTACAGCTCACTTCATCGGATGCATTTGTTTTTTTTCCCACCAATGCATCCGATGAAGTGAGCTGTAGCTCACGAAAGCTTATGCTCTAATAAATTTGTTAGTCTCTAAGGTGCCACAAGTACTCCTTTTCTTTTTGCGAATACAGACTAACACGGCTGTTACTCTGATACCTGACTGGGTAAATGCTGCAGGGGCAGGACTGGGCTGCTCACAGAGCGCTGGCCACTAGAAATGCCCCAGGCAGCTATGACATGTACCTATCAATCCTGTTACCCCAGGAGTGCCCGGCCCCGGGGTGCTCGGCGCTGCCCGGCCCGGAGCCGCAGCTAGCCCCGTGCCCCGAGCTGACCCGCAGGGGCTGGCGGCACGAGAGAAGCGGGAGCCTGGGCAGTCCGGGGGGGGGGCAGGTGGGCCGGCCGCGTGAGCAGCGCGCCCAGGTGCACGGATTTGGCGCCACGAAGGCCGAGACTAGGGCCACGCGCCAGCGCTCGCGACCGCCGGCCAACGCTGGGCGCAGCCTTGGGACGCGGGGCGCCTCGCGGGGCAGTAAGGAGCCTCTCGATTGGTGGGTGGGCATGTGGGCGGGGCCGAGGCGTGTGAGGTGACCTGATCTCCCGCTTCCGGTCCCCGTGTCCGGCCGGGCTGGGGGCTCGCGCCAGGGGCCGCGCGGGGCCAGGGCGGCTCCCCGGGCAACCCCGGCCATGGACTCGCGGCTGCTGCGGGCGCCTGTCACGGCCCTGCGGTTCGTGGGGGGAGCCTGGCTCGTGGCAGGTGGGGCCGGGCGCGGGGGGGGCCGGGTACCCCGGGGGGGGGTGAGCTGGGAGAGGGGGGCCAGGTATCCCGGGAAGGGGGTGGAGTGAGTGAGCTGGGGGAGGGGCAGCGGGTACCCCGGGGGGGGGGTGAGCTGGGAAGGGGACGGAGTGAGCGAACTCGGGGGAGGGGCACCGGGTACCCCGGGGGGGGGGCTGAGTGAGCTGGGAGAGGGGGGCCGGTTACCCCGGTGGGAGGGGTGAGCTGGGAGAGGGGGCGGAGTGAGCGAACCCGGGGGAGGAGCACCGGGTACCCCGGGGGGGTGTGAGTGAGCCCGGGGGGGGTGAGCTGGGAGAGGGGGCCCGGGTATCCCGGGAGGGGGGCAGAGTGAGCTCGCCAGGGGAGGGGGGCCGGGTACCCTGGGGGATGAGCTCGGAGACGGAGGCTGTGTACCCCGAGGGGGGAGGGCTCGGGTGCTCTGCGGGGGGCAGGACGGGCGAGACAGGCTTGCGTATCCCAATGGGGCGACCACAGAGCCACACACATGGTGCCTGTCGGCCCGGGGCTGCACGGTTGGGCTGGTCAGCCCGTGTCTGGCGCTCACCCGCGCTGGGTGCAGCTCATCCACTGGCCCTTCCTGGGATCGTTCAGCCCTGCATCCTCTCTGCCACGCCAGGCATCTCCTGCTGCCTGCGGGACCCCTCTGTCGCCTGAGTGCAGACAGACAGAAAGGCCTCTGGCAAACAAGGGGTCGTTCCGGTGTACCCTTCGCTGCAGCATCAACTGCTGCTGTGGAGGGACGGGGCGCCCGGTGCGGTGGCGGGTGCTGCGCCAGCCCGGGGAGGGCACTGCTGGGAAGGGGGATAACTCTGATCACTTGCTGCCTGTTAGGTGAAGGACCCAACGTGGTTGTGTACAGCTTGGATGCTGACGGCGGAGCAGCGGGGAGCCATTGGCAGAGGGTGCTTCAGAACCATCGCATCCATGGGATCAAGGAGCGGAGGAGTCCCTCCTCAGAAGCTGAGCAGAGGACTCTGGCTGTCTTTGGGGGCAAAGGTCTCATTGTCCTGGAGCTGTGTGCACGAGGGAAGGAAGTGAGTCTAACTCAACTCTGCCAGCTCTGTGAGCTGCACGACTGGATATGGGATCTGCAGTGGCTGGTGGGCAGCACAGGGACCCTCACTTACATTGCGTTGGCCCTTGGCCATAACTCTGTGGCACTCTATGACTATGCCAGTCACAGGACCCTGCGGGAGGTGCACTGCGAGGAGAAGTGCATCCTCTACTCTGCTTATCTGGTTGGAGACAGCTGGGATGAGCTGGTGGTAGTGGCTGGCACAGTCTTTAACCAGCTTGTGGTCTGGCGCGTGGCTGACAGGAGCGATGAAGAAGCAAGGATAAAACCCCAGAGGAGGGTCAGTGGACACGACGGAGTCATCTTTAGCATCTGCTACTTAAAGAGCAAAGGCATATTGGCCTCAGCCTCGGATGACCGGAGCATTAGGGTGTGGGATGTTGGAGACCTGCAAGCACCTCGTGATCCAGTGCGCTGCCTCCTGGTGTGTTATGGCCACCAGTCAAGGGTGTGGTCTGTCAGGCTGCTGAGCGACTATCTCATCAGCATTGGGGAGGACGCTGCCTGCATTGTGTGGAACTACAATGGAGAGGTTGTTCAGAGCTTCAGAGGACACAAAGGCCACAGTGTCAGGGCAGTGGCTGTCCATGAGGCACGAGGCTGGGTGGCCACAGGTGGGGCTGACACTGGGGTTAGACTCTGGCACATTAGAGGACCTGAACCCAGTGGGAATGGCCTTGTGCAGCTAAACTTCAGCCCGCCCCATAGGAATGGATCCCCCAAGGCTGTAAAGCTGGTGGACGCAAGCCGGCTCCTCGTGATGACTGATGCGGGCGCCATCTACAGCTACGACTTTGCCTCTAAATGCTGGGCTTTGGTCATGGAGGATGCAAACTATCAGTCCTACTGTCTCCTGGAAATTGTGCAACTAGCCAACGGCATCGTGCTGTGTGCCATGGGCAATCTGACGGGGCATGTCAAAGTCTTCCCTCTCTGCTACCCCATGGAAAGTGAGGAGAAGAGGCTGTATGAGGGGAAGGTCCACAGCCTGAGCTGGGCCGCATGCCCACGTGGGGATCCCAGCAGGCATGTGCTCTTTGCCTCTGGCCCAGGGGGTGTTCTGCTCTGGCTGGAGGTCTCATGCTGCTCCTCCAGACGAGTGGCTTCAGTAGTGGAGAAATGTTGCTATCTCTTGCCAGTCTGCAGGCACAGGTGGCATACAAGCATTGCCTTCTTGCCCGAGGAGGGGCTTCTGGTCTGTGGTGACCGCAGGGGCTCCCTGCTGCTGTTTCCCTGCAGCACAGCTCTGGGATCTGCCTTTAGCATCTCTTCTGTGCTTGGACAAGGGGATGCTGCTGATGACCGTGTGCATCATGGTTTGGTCTGTAAAGACTCCGGTGACAAGCCAGGTTTGATTTCTTCCCAGGGGGAAGGAAACCGCCCCGTTCAGGGTCCCATTTCCCTGCTCTTTGGGCTTCATGGGAAGCTGGGTGTGACTTCAGTGACCTGCCATGATGGCTTTGTTTATAGCACGGGCAGGGACGGCTGCTACCGCCAGCTGCGAGTGCAGGGCCGGCAGCTGCAGGTGCTCAGGAAGCTGAAGCCATGCAAAGGGCTGGAGTGGATCGAACAGCTGCACTTCGCCCCTGATGGGAACCTGCTGGTGCTGGGCTTCCACGCAAGCCACTTTGTGCTGTGGAGCAGCCGGACCAACGAGAAGCTGCACTGTGTGCCATGTGGTGGGGGTCACCGCTCGTGGAGTTACGGCCGCTGGCTTCCTTCCGAAGTCTTTGCTTACATCAAGTCTGGGAACGTCTTGGTCTATCAGAGCAGGGGCAGGCCCAGCAGGCAGCACCTGCTGAGGGAGCCTCTGCATGGGCGGGAGTTGACATGCGTGCGGCATGTGGGCACAATAAGGACCCGCGGGTGCTGCCCAGTGGATATCCTTGTGACCAGCAGTGAGGACATGACTGCCAATGTGATTGCCGTCAGCGCATCATCCCATTCATTGGCTCCACTCGCAGCCATCAGCGACCACATCTCAAGCGTGAGAGCTCTGGCCGTGGCCAGGGGCAGTTGGCAGGAGGAGACAGCCGACTGGTCTGCTCTCCTGTTCTCTGCAGGGGGCAGGGCCGAGATAGAGTGCTACAGGCTCCTGCTCAGCTGCGACCACGATGCCAGGAGTGGCGTGGCCTGCCAGGTCATCCATGTGGCCTCCCATCAGCTGGACGAGCACTGGGATCACATGAGGAACAAGCACCGAGTCATCAAGATGGACCCGGAAACCAGGTAACACCCCGGCCTTCCCCAAGGAAACAGAGATGTGGGCTGGGGCCACATGGGGAGCTAGTTCCTGCCAGGGCCCTGGAGAGAGAGCCTGAGACCCCTGCAGTCTTCAGCCCTTCAGTCCAGGCCAGAGCTCTGCTGATGCTGAGACTTCAGGATGGCTGAGCCCTACTCCCCTCTCTCCCCCACCCCAGTCACATAGCTGAGGGCCCAGCTGAAAAGGGACTTTACCCTCCTGTCCTAGAGAGCTCACCCCGGGTCCCTCATGCCTCCGGTCGACCTGGAGATTGCCAGGCTGGTGGGATCTACCTCCCAGTCTGCAGATCAGGACAGGGCTCTGCTGCGCCCGGTGTGGAGGCAGGGCCTAGGGTGTGGACTCAGTCCCTACAGTTGTCTCCTCTGGGAGGCCAGAGCTGTGCAGCGTGTTGTGCTGGTGGTTGCAGTCGTGCTGTGGGGCTGCCCTGTGGGGCCCAGGCACAGGACGGGCCATCTGCCTGTCCTGTGGAGACTAGCCAATGGGCTGACTGGTTGCTGTGTTTGCTCCAGGTATATGTCCATTGCAGTTGTGGCTGGTATCGATGAGTCCTGCCTATTCCTGGCTGCCGCTTGCAGTGATGGATCTGTCCGGTAAGGAAGAGCCTCAGCTCTGATCCCAGAGACCTGCTTTCCCCCAATGGGCTGTTCCAGCTTGCCAGGGAAAGGAGACACACTGTGATCCAGAGAGGGAGCAAAGGCCAGGAGGAAGAGATGCAAAAGCAGCTGCTCCCCTGGTCTTCCCAACTCCTCCTGTGTGGAGTCTGTGAGGCAGGGGCTAGAAAGCGCTCCTCCTTCCCCAACTGCTCCCCTCCTCTCTGAGTTGGGAGAACATACCCTGAATCTAGCCACAGGGGCAGGAGAATGGGCACCTGGGCAGAGCAGCAGTGAAATCTGTGCATCCCCGCTCCCTTGCCCTGACTGCCTTCCCCTTGCTGCTACTGCAGGATCTTCCTGATGCTGGAGCCTGCCCAGAAGCTGCTGCTTGTGGCCGAGTCTTTTCACCACCAGCGCTGCGTCCTGAAAGTGGAGACATTTACGCACAGGGTAGCGGGAGACAGGAGGTGAGCACTGTTTGCACTGTGCTGCATCAAACATCCCTGCAGTTAGATGGGGAGAGGCGCTTTCAGCTGTGATTGGAGGAGAGCAGATGAAGAGGAGGGGTATAGGAAGGCTCATGCCCCCACTGGCCAGCACCCCTCATCCGCAGGATAGCTTTGCCCCGGGTCTTGGCCTCCAAACCTCCCATCTGAACTGGGGAATTAATCCTAGCGGAGCTTGCACGGGTAGGAGCCAACGTGGTCCCATATACTCTGTCCTGCAGGGATCTAGGGATGCTTTGTGTGCAGATTGCTCTGGCCTGGCAAACCTCACCAGCAATCCAGGGCTGCTAGGACAGCTGCAGCCTCACTGTGACTGCTCAGGGTGCTATGGCTCTGTGGTCGGATTAAACGCTGGAGATGGGAGCAGCCTAGATCCAAGGGTTTGCTCACTGCAGGGACTGGAACCGCTGCAGACTCCCCCATTGGGTGCCACCCAGGGCAGCTGGTTTGTGCGCTGAACCTCGGGGCCCAGGAATCTAGACTTAGTTCAGCCAGGAACCTCCCCCAATGTATTTGGTTTCTCAGGAGACACTTCCTGTGCAGCGCTGCCACTGATGGGAGTATTGCATTCTGGGATATAACTGCCACCACTGAGCATGCTGCAGCCGCCCTGGAGTTGGCGAGTGGAGAGCTGCAGCCCCTCGGTAGGTGTTTCCCCAGCTTTCCTGACTGCACTGATTGCCTGAAGTGTCCCCTGGGGCTCACTGCAGCTAGTGCCTGGGACTGCCTCCCAGGGACACTTCCAGGCAGTCATGGCAGCAGCCACTTTCCTTTGCAGTGGAGGTGTCTGTTGCTGCGTGCCCTTGGTTGTCACTGAGCTCTTCTTTTCTCAGCTCTGGGGGCCCCGTCCCTGGCTGTCCAGGCTCACAGCTGTGGCGTGAACAGCCTCCACGTTCGGCAGACAGCGGCAGGACGATATCTTGTGGCCAGTGGCAGTGATGATGGCTCCATCCACATCTGTCTCATTGCTGTGGATACAGCCCTGAGTGAGCTACCCCCCTCCCTTCCTTGGGACATAGTGCCCCTTGGAGCCAGTGCCGGGGCTCGCATTCTGCTGCTGGAGGCATTCTCAAGGCCGTGTGCCCATGCGGCCCATGTGACAGGACTCAGGGTCTTGCGGCCAGACCTGCTGGTCTCCGCCTCCGTGGACCAGCGCCTGACGCTTTGGCATCTGTGCAAGGACAGCCTCGTCTTCCTGGGCAGCAGGTTCTGCCACGTGGCAGATGTGGCTGAGCTGGATTGCTGGGGAAGCGAGGAGCAGGGCTATGGCTGTGTGCTCTGCGGGCAGGGCCTAGAGATTGTCTGGTGCATGGCCCGAGCGAGTCCCCAGCAGCTCCCTTCCTCCAGGGCTTTGGAATAAAGGGGAGCACGTGGCAAGGCCTCAGCTGCCTTATTTGGGGGGAGGGGCTGCCTGCTTGCTACAGAAACCGCAGAGCCTCCACAGCCCTCTGCTTCCATTGTCCCCAGCTGGGAGAGGGAGACCAGGCCTCTAAACCCTCTCTCCAGCTGGCACCCCATCCTGCCGCTTCATCCTGGTCCTAGTCCCCAGGGAGCTGGCATGTCAGCCGAGGATGCATCTCAAACGCTGGCAGTTCCCTCTGGGCAGAGCAACCTGGGAACCCAGCGGGGCCTTGCCCAGACCCCCCCCCAGTGATCCTAATAACACTTGGCTGTTCTGGAGCCCCAGAGCCCAGGGGTCTCCAAGCCCTTGACATGCTGATGAAGCCCCATACCACTTGGGAGCTGGAGCAAGTCAGATTGATCCCTGTGTCCCACATGGGAAACTGAGTCATGGTGTGGGAGTGATGAGCAGTGACCCACGGAGCAGAGAACAGAACCCAGGCTTTGTGACACCCAGTGACCTGCTGTACCCACCACTGCACTCTTCCCCTGCCTGCATAGACTCGGCATGTTGTGTGCTGGCCAGCTGCTCAGCTCCAGGATGTGGGCTGACCGTGGATGTTCAGGGGCTGCCTGGCTTGGCTGCGTCCGGCAGCATGTCCTGACTGCAGAGCCCTTGGAGGGGTCCCACTGCTGTGTGTCAGCGCCTGACAGCACCACCTGGATGAAGGAGACATCCTAGCCCCAAGCTGAGATGGGCAGCTGCTGGGGAACCGCTAACAGGGCCCAGGGCCCAGCAGACCCGAGCGCCAATGCAATGAGCAGTTTTATTCCCCATCCCCAGGCTCCTCCCGTGGGTGGTGCCTGCACTTTGCCCTGTGCCCTGGAGGTTTGGGGCCAACATGCTTGCGCTGGGACTTGCTGAAGGAGATGCTTTGTGCTGTTGCCTCCTCTCGGGCTTGGGCTCAGTAGTTCAGTGCCCTGCATCCTGGGCTGGCTGCGGTTACAGGCTCTCCAAGCGCCCCATGCATATTTCATAGCTCTGGATTGCAGTTTGGAGAAGCTGTGCCAGGCCCCTTTGACAGTCCAGCTGTTGTGCACTGATGGCTCCGTGGCCCTTGGGCCAGTCCGCTCTGGTGAGCTGCTGCTCTGGCTGTGAAGTGGGGTGAGTTGAGGGGAGGTGAGGAGCACAGAACGAGGGCACTGCACCTCAGGGGGAGGTGGCCCATGCACTGCTCTGTGCCCTCGCAGCACACTAGCCTGACATTGACCATCCAGGGAGACAGGGCAGAGCCCGAGTGACCTTCCAGAGGTGGCTCTTCAGGAGAGCAAAACAAAGGACAGCCCCTGGAGGAGCCTAGGCAGGCAGGGAGGCTGCAGGCAACAGGCACACTGTCCTCTGTGACCAATGCAGTTGACTGAGGGTTAGCACTGCCCACAGCAGGAGTCACCAGCTGGCCAGGCTGAACCCTGAAGAAGGACGTGACCCCATCCTTGGGGAGGAGCCAGGGGCCTGGGAGAAACAAGGAAGATGGTGCCAGGGGACCAGCTGGCCAGGACAGGTACGGCACTGTCTCAGTGCCAGTACACCTCCCTGGGGGCTGCACGGGCTAGTATTTGACTGGGGGAGTCTCGTGTTCCTTGGGGCAGGAAAGCTACAGCTTCTGTTTCTCTTAGGCTGGTACTGTCGGGGCTTGGTAGCAGCGGAGCAGCCAGTGCCACGCTGATGCATGTAGAGCCCAGGGTCACCACTCCTATCCACTTGTTGCTGGGTCCTCAGCGTGGCTCAAATGCTGCTGAGCCCGCCAGGCTGTGTTGAGCTGACAGGTCTGGATTACGGTGTATGGGCAGAGCTGTGCAGGCATGGCAATGGGGGACGGGCCTGAGGCAGAGCTGTGTGTGGAGGCCCAGGACTGGAATGGCGGGGGGGTCTGGATCGGGGCGAGGTGGAGGTGGGGGCCCAGGACTGGAATGGCGGTAGGTCTGGATCGGGGTGAGGTCGAGGTGGAGATGGGGGCCCAGGACTGGAATGGCAGGGGGGTCTGGACCAGGGTGAGGTGGAGCTGGGGGCCCAGGAGTGGAATGGTGTGGGGGGGTCTGGATCGGGGCGAGGTGGAGATGGGGGCCCAGGACTGGAATGGCAGGGGCGGGGTCTGGATCGGGGCAAGGTGGAGCTGAGGGCCCAGGACTGGAATGGCGGGGGGGGGTCTAGATCGGGGCAAGGTGGAGCTGGGGTCCCAGGACTGGAATGGCAAGGGGGGGGGTCTGGATCGGGGCGAGGTGGAGCTGGGGGCCCAGGACTGGAATGGCGGGGGGGGGGTCTAGATCGGGGCAAGGTGGAGCTGGGGTCCCAGGACTGGAATGGCAAGGGGGGGGGTCTGGATCGGGGCGAGGTGGAGCTGGGGGCCCAGGACTGAAATAGCGGTGGTTAAACAAGAAAACAGCACCTGCTCCATAACAATCTGTATTTGGATCCAACACCAGGGCTGCTGGCCCCCTCGGGGTAGAGGCAAGCATCCCTGGGGCCAGTGGGGACCTCAGCCAGTTCAGAGCAAAACAGCCAAAAAAACCACTTGTTACAACACAACTAAGGCTGAGGCCTGGCCTGCTGGGGTGCCCCACTCCACCCTGGGGGTGGGGGGGTCAAGGCAAGGCAGGCAGATTCCGAGGGGCTGACAGTGGCTGGGACCCGGCCTCTCCTGCTCCTGGTCATTTTGCTGCTGGAGGCCAGCAAGTTTGGCATCGTGGCTAGGAGGCAGAGCCCATGGCCAGGTGCCTCCTCCCCAGCACTAGCTGTGGTAAGTGCATTTAACCCCTTCTGTTCCAAAACAACCAGCTCCTCCAGATAGCAACTAAACCTGGGGGAACCCCTCCCCCACCCTCTAAAAAAGGGTTAATCCTTTAACTCCAAACAACAGCTTCAGAACAGACTCTACCCTCCCCCTGTGCTGCCCTTTCGGCACTAATGTGTGGTGCCCACAGGGCTCAGATCTGGCTGAGAGGAGGCAGGTGGAGGGTAGCCAGGGCCCTGTGGATCACCTCTCTCACTCCTTTCATCAGCTGCAGCCGAGCAAACATCTGGCTGAACAAGTGAGGCAGCGGCTCCTGGAAGAGAGGGGGCAGCAAGTGAGAGCAGAAGCTGCAGGGAGCCCTGTCTCAGTGTAGGGAGGGCTTCCTGGAGTCCTTCCTCCTTTCATCCCCATTCTCTCAGCCCCCCTGCTGGATGGGGTGCCCTCCGCCACATGGTGCTGAGGCCACTGAGAGCTGGGCAGGGGGAGCATGCTCTAGCCAGCAAGCCAGGCTTTCCTAGCTGGGCACCCTTGTTGGTGCACTGCCATCCCATCAGCTTCCCATGGAGGGGCATGGCCAGTTGGGCACTGAAGCCTGCAGGGGGAAGGTGCTGCTCTGGCTCCCTGCTGTGGGAGGGAGGGCAGGCTGTTTCCCAGGAGGGTCCTTGCTTACCCCCAAGATGTGAACGCGGTTGTAGTAGGAGCTGAAGTCCATGCTCAGGTGGATCAGGAACTTGCACACCTGCCACACAAAGCAGAGCAGCTAGAGACCCTCCTTCCCGCAGGGGGCGGTCAGAGACCATGTGCACACTCCCTGCTAGGTGGTTGCACAGTGACACCCATCCCAATCTGCCTAGTCGATCACCCATCGCAGTCCTCGGCACCTCTTTCCAGGCCTTCTGCCCCTACGGCCAGCACTGCCAGGGCTGCAGCTAGCAGCTCCATGCTTGTCTCCTCCCACGCGGGGCTCCTGCTGGTTCCCAGGGATGGGAAAGCAGCAGCGGCCCCCAGAGGAGGTGCTGTAGGGAGCAGCCTGGGCTCAGTCCCACAATTAGAGGCTGGCTTGCACAACTGCTTTGAAGTGTCAGTGCCAGTGGAATAAACATCTGAGAGAAGCCCTGCAGAACAGGCAGCTAGCCCCCTGCCTGTAACAGCAGTGGCCAGGGCCCCACAGTCACCCACACCTGCACAGCACCCTGGGCCTGGCCAGCTCAGCAGAGAGGTCACGGACTGAATGGGCCACAGAGCACGAGCTCCTCTTGCTCCCAGCAAGGCAGCTTGTGCTGATGCTACCTCCATTGGACCTGTAGCCAACCTGTCCCTGCCTGGAATCATTCATTCTCCATGCTGTTGAGACGGCTGATCAGACTGCTGGGGTACCTCCTCTCGAACAGTCCCCCTGGGACAATGCCCTAGAGACAAACACGGGGGACTAGCTCCCTGTTCTCCACCATTGTCCTTACCGGCAGAGCTTTGCCCCTCCACACAGCTAGGCCTGTCAGCCTGGGACACCCATGCGTCCCTCTCACCACTGCCCTGTAATCGCAGTCGTAGTCCCTCTCCCCCACCCCCCCGAATTAACGTGTAAGGGCAGCATGCTGTCCTCCTGCAAACCCCCCTCCCGCCGGACACAATGCTGTGCCCCCTGCAAGGCAGCAAGGGCTGCAGCTGTTTGGAAGAAGGTTATTTAGCAGCAGCCAGGCTCTCACTTGCTTACTCCTCCCTGCACCTCCTGTTTGCCAAACTAATTTGCAGCTTGTGTTAAATCAGATTTAACTCTACAGGGCTCAGCAGGCCCCGATTCTGACTGGGACTTCTAGGCATTGGCTGTCTAATGAATCTCTTCAAGAATGGTGGCTATAGCGCCAAAGCAGCCCTCTCTAGTGCTCCACAGACAACCTGCCAGCCGTGCCTGGGGCTCTGTCCCCAGTAAGCCAGCTTGGCCAGAGCCCTCATCGGGGGGCGAGAGCCTGCAGATCCTCCCAGCACCCAGCCTCGCTGCTCTCACCGCCTCAGTGCTGGCTGTGATTCGAATCCCTTTGCTGGAGAAGGGCAGTTGTGCTGACTGGCTCAGGGTCTCTGGGAAGGGAAGAATGTAGTTGAACAGCAAAAGCCATTCACCCTATGGAAGGAACACAAATGTCAGTCACCTCCCAGCAGCTTCTGGAGCTCTCTCCCCTCACCCCATGGCCAGCTCAGGTAGTCCCACTGGACTGGAAGATGGAGAGGACTGGAAGCCAGGGTGGGGGAGGACAGCCGTCAGGCCCAGTGATGGTTCTCCTGGGAGCCAGTCTGAACTCTGGGCTGTCTGAGATTCCAGTGGCCCAATGGATCAGACCCTCCCAAATGCTCCTGCTAAACTGCCTGGGCCCTTTCCGAGGGGGGCGTGCAGGAGGAAATGGCTGTGGGGCGGAGTGAGGATAAGCTTGATTGACAGCCCCTCCAGCCATGGGTCCCAGCCCTTGCCCTTGCCCACTCACCTCTTCTCTGAGCAGGGAGAAGTTCAGTTCTGATGCTGGGGGGAAGGCTGGGTATGCACCTGGAATAAAAGTTCAGAGCCCGGTTACACACCTGTGGCAGCACAGATCTGGGGAAGAGCTGAGATTGGCAGCAGCTCAGAGATGGGCAGGGGTTTGAAACCTGGAGACACCCAGCATAAAAGATCCTTCCAAGCAATCGAAGCTGCTTCAGTCACATCATCCATTGCTTTTGTCACAGTTTCCAGCCTGCTGCAGGGGGAAGGCCTCCCCTGCACCTTTCTGTGGCAATGCTTGGACCGTTGGCCTGAATGCTATGCTTGGTGAGTGGGCTGGGCCTGCCTGAGCTGCTGGACCACACCCCTTGGAGTGGCTTTGTCAGACAGTTTGTCACAGGCCCACCCACAAAGGATTTTCTCTGTCTTCTGGATCAGTCAGACCAAGGGCTACGAGTCCATCCAGCCTGAGCCCCTGGAACCTCTGGGGGGCCTGGCCTAGCAGTAAGGCCCAGCCTGGCCAATTGCTGCAGTCACTCCCAGGGGCCGCTCACTGAATTGGTTTGGGGCTAATCTCGCTCAGCAATGGCCCGAGCTGAGCAGAACGTCCTGCCTGCCGCTGATTAGCCAGGCTGTCCTGGCACTCACCTTGCTCCACAGCTTGCTGGTAAGTTTTGAAGAGCGTAGCAAGCCGAGCGCAGTTGTACATCACAAAGGCTCCACTTTTCGTTCCCTTTGTGGAGATGCTGCTGTCCTCCAGGTCGAGGATAATCTGAAGGGGGAAACCAGCTCCGTTCCTCTCTCACTTTTTCGTCAGTGGTCCGCCCAGCAATACCTACTTCCTCCCCATTCTCATGAGCCCCTGCACCACTTCCCCTGGTGGGATCTGACCCTGGCCTTCTCTTGGAGGAAGGAGAGTTGGGCAAGTACCAGGTTGCACCTAGGCCCTAGGCTGGAGACCATTAGGAAATGCTTCCTCAGGGCAAATTTGCCTCAGATTTCCCCAGACCATTCACGCGTTCCAAGCAACAGGGCTCCCGTCCCTGCTTTTGGGAGACCAATGCATTGTCTAACAGCTCACTGCTAGCAAAGGATTCCTGATTATCAACCTCCATCTGCCTTTGCTTCATTTCATCCCTTTGTTCGTAGTCACACCTTGACCAATTCCTTTTCCTCCCCACGTTAACCTCCTTCAAATGCCTGCTTCTGAGCCATTTGGGAGCCCAAGGGAGAGCTGTCTAGCTCTAACCTTTCCTCAGAAGCCTCTCCTGACCCATTTTTGTTACTTGTCTCTGAGTTCCCTCTAATTTGTTCCCCTCCTCCTGGTGCCAAGAGCCACACCCAAAACCGATGCTGCACTTGATTGTCAAGAGACTTGCTTTTGACTTCTTGTTCTGGGTTTATAGCTCAGAATGGCTTGTTCCACTGCAATATCGCATTAGAAGCTCCTATCTAATATGCTGTGTGCTATCTCCTAGGTCTCTCAGGGTCATGGCTTCCCAGGTTCTTGTATGTCTCAGAGCACTTTATCTGAAACGTAGCGACTGTCTTTTCCCACATTTTCTGGGGCTGGCTATAGACAGTGGGATGTTGCTCACTCCCTGTGACCCCCTAAGGCCCAAGGGCCAGCATATACAGGGATTGCCTCTTAGTGACCAGGAAGGAAAATCAACGTGGTTCCTTCGTGCGCTTACCTGACTGTAATGGGCTGTACTCAGCATTTCAAACCTGATGGCAGCTGATGTCAAGACGCTGATGATCTCAGTCCAAGAGTCATCTGCGCAGAAAACGTGGCAAAGAACATACAACTAGAAGGGCCTGGCTGAGCCCACCAGCCATGCCACCTGCTAAGCCTGCACATGGTCATAGCTGGGACATGTCTCTCAGCCCCAGTCCACTTCTTGCCAGAAAAGGAGGGCACGTCGGGGGGGGGCAGCCCAGCCACCACCTGGGAAACGTGGGCTTTGTGCGTTTCGTGGGGTACAGCTCTGAGGGCCAGCTCCCCCTCTCTCCACACGCCATGCTGGCACTGGTTGGGCATGCTCTCCATCAGCATGCCTCAGCCCTGCTCAGGAGACTGCCCCAGGGGCAAGAGGGAGTTTGCTGGCCATTGCTTGTGAAGTGATTGGTCTCTGCTGAGGCCCCAGCTATTAGCCTGGTGATGGTGGTTTGGATGCCTCTTCACCGGATGAACACCCGTCGTGGGAATGACTTTCAGTCCCTGCTGATCTGGACTGGGAGAACTGAAAGTCAGGGCCCTGCAAATCTGCTTGAAACCCACAGACCATATTTGCGGATTGGATGCGGGAGTGCTACCGAAGGGCTCTGAACTCCTCTGGGAAAAGCAGCCTGCGGCAGCATGGTGTAGGTGCTGCTCGGGAGAGAAGAGCCACCAGTGCTAGTCCTCCAGCAGCTAATTCCCAGAGGCTGGGCTCTCAGGCCTGTGACTTCACACACACAGCAGCCAACAGCAAGAGGAGCCGCAGGTGCCGCTAGCTCTGGCGAGAGGCTGCCTGCACAAATGCAACCTGCGGGCGAGGAGGCTCCAGGGGCTGCCTGGTCTCCTCGGGTCAATGAAGGCACAACAGCAGGAGGAAGCGTCCCCTGGCCAAGCCAGGGCATGAAGCCTTACCCTGAACAAGGTCTCCGTACTTCATGACCGAGGCTTCGTACATCTGGCACCTGCGGAGCCTGGGAGGAATAAATGCAGTGATGCAAGACAGCCCAGGGCTATCGTCCCCTTGCCAGCTCTTAGCTGCACTTGGCACCACCCTGGCCCATCTGAGTACAATGGCAATGCCTACCCAACAAAGCTGGGGATCGGACAGTGTCCAAAAGAGCCACACAGCAGAAAGGGGCACTCTTTTTGGCTTGTTGTAGCAATGAATCCCCCTTGGTCACATCTCTGCCCACTCCCATTGGCTGCC